>NC_085138.1:312413347-312438347 GCF_035046485.1 Aedes albopictus | reverse complement strand
ATTTAATATGACAGCAACATTTTTCCAACTAAGTACGCGACTCTTTTATTATAAAGAGCGACGAAGTTTCATATGGCTATCCGATGAGTGAAGTTTTATGAATATAAGATCGCCGCCTCGATCGCCGCTTCTATTTTGGGGAGCCGACAAATTAATGTTCTGTTTTTAATGTATGAAGAGCGCAATGGTCTCATCTAACATTCAAACTCGTTTATTTTGTTTAAATACTTCAAAATTGTCTCAATGTTTTCAATTAGATAAGATATTTTATCATCTTAGATTGCAAATCCTTTATTTTATATGGGTAGACAGACATTCTCACATTTTTATCAATTTGCGATGAGAGCAATTTTCTAGTATAAATAGAATATAGTTAAATTGAATTAAAATTTGTCACATTTTACTTGATATTATGAGTGCAAGTTTTTCATCTGATATAACCACTAGTTTTTATTTTATTTTATGAAGTTTCCAGCTATTACACCACTTATCTTTGAATTATGATATGTATTTTTTTCCGACCAACAAATTTGATAAATTGAAAACTATTACACTATTATTTTTCAAATATGATTAAACTTGTCCAAACAAAATCATATAAATCCGTAATTTCATATATTACATTAATTAAATTAATTAATTATCGATTTTTGCGGCTTAACCAGCCGAATGGAAGTTTTACTTTATTCCAAAAGCTAGACTTTACATATACTGGCGTGAGTGAGAAATGGACAAATTGAGGTGAAATTTGCGAAAAAGTTACTCGTCCTCTCGGTGAGACTCGAACTCACGACTCCTAGCTCATTGAAAAGCGAAGCAATTTTCACATTGTTATCGATTTACGATTTACGAATCTGAGATAGCCACTTTATATTTTGGGAACTGAAAAATCTATTATCCTTTTTTGGTATAAGATGAGCGCAATTTCAACATCCAAGACTAACACTTTTTTGTGAGCGGGAAAATTGTCTTGTTTGCTTTATTTTGGGAACAGTAAAATAGTTAAATTGAGCGCAATGCTTGAATTATTTATATGGGGGCGTAGCATCATAAGGGGAGCAGCTATTTTGAAAACTTGGGTAACCAGCTCTGATTTTAGCATGACAGCACTGTGTGTGACTGACAACGCCAATCACTGAAAGAGCTTCTCAAAAATCAGGGTCCCCGATTCGGATGCAGCTGTTGAACTCCCTTTCGTTAATGTTGAACATGCGGTTTTGTTCCTCCCGCTTCGAACATTCTCCATAACGCCGCAATCATTTCGCAAGAATACTCAATTGCTGAACGATCATGGGTGTTGAGAATCTCAGTAATGTTAACTTCTGTGAGATCTCGGAGTTGTATGCATGTATGTAGGTATGTAGGTAGCCACCATCCTAGTTTGAGTCTTACTCTGTATGCAATCCCATTTAACAGTGAAGACTGAATTTCATTACCACCTTGAATTCAAAATACCGGTGTATGAAGGGCGAAAAGGGGGTGTGGCGGACCCGTAAATAAATACAGTTATGCGAAATCCGAATCTCCTTCTAACAGTATGATCCAACAAGGTGAACAAAGAAGTTCAATTCCTGTGGGACCTCAAAGCTCTGTACAAATTTCACAAAAGAGTCACGGCAGCGCAATTTTAGGTTGCACACGCGATTCAATATCAAGTAATTCCAGCAAAGGGTTAGAACTACATAACTGTTGCTCATGGATTTTTGCGTGCTGGAGTGTGTGCAACCTTCAGGCAACAATGAAGACGATCATCATCCAACAACTCACAAAGAATAACTATATCTGAACATTGATCAACAGGTTGATCAGCCTGTACAATTCCCGGAACAACAGTAGGCTACAGAGTACAGCCATAATCGCAACTCCATCAGCACTACCCATATCCGAACCAGAAGATTTTTATTCTTCAATCACTTAACCTAATTTACAGCTCTATTGTCCACTTGGGCACTGCCTGAGCGATTCCAATTGGAAGCTGTACTTACACTTTGTACCCGAGCAAAGTCTGACAGCAAATCGAAAACTTATTTTGATGTTGTGATATTGCAAATTATGATTACTCTGGTTGATGTCGTTTTGGTCGTTTTAACGGTTAAAACATCAAAAATGAGAGCAGAAAAATGTTCCTGTGAGAGCAAGTTGAAAACAATTCCTGCTATCAGTGATGGCAAATTGATTACTGTTTTTGCTATCAATGCGAAAAAATGGGAAAATAGTTAAATTTAGAGTTTTTTCGAATAATATGGAAACCTTAATGCAATACGCTAACTGCACTGATGGTATATCATTAGATGCTTTATACAAGGTCGCCTAGAAGTTTTGAAATGACTTAAAGACTTAAACATTTGTAATTATTTTAAATGACAGCAAAACGATATATAAATTTGAAATCGAAATTAATCAAGACAATCTGATATCAAAATATGATATCAATTTGCTGCTGATTACAAATCGTGTTTTCGATTTGCTATCATTTTGTTGTTAGACTTTGCTCGGGTACAGCGCCTAAATGTATTCTATTCTAATTGTACTATATCGAACTGGTTGCCGTTGCGCTGCTTCCACTTTCTACTCTATCATGGTAGAATGATGAGCACGAGTATGTTGATGCGTTGCTGTTAGTTGTTCCTGTTTCCAGTCCGATTGGGGGTCCATTACGGGTTGCCGTTCGCCGATGTCCAAGTATCCGGATCCATTTAAGCCATGGGCTCAGAAGCAGGCTTCCTAAAAGTACACACTCTTATTCCCATGACAGCCTTGTGCATGCATGGTTCATGACAGCCCACAGAATAAAACTCATGCGACCTACAACATCACTGTCGGGAACTGCTCACATCGTCTGCTTTCGCTGTGCGTTCGTTCGACGATGACAACCTCGGCTCTAGCTCAAACCGTCTCTCGTTGGCTGGACACGAAGTGACGAAAATCACTGCGCTCGGCCCGAGCATTTTACTTCTGTTGAACGTGTCGAGTATCGTGGTATATCGCACGCTCAAAATTATCGACGCGTTTCATGTATTATGTATTTTTTCAAATAGAGAATATGTACCTGTAAGTCTTATTCTAGTAGAGTATTTTGCATAGCATTATTTTTTATTGGCATGTGAAATGCACTGCCATGTTTTCAATATAAAAGAGAGTCGAATCTCACATCAGTGGTATATTTTAGCCAGATTACAATTTTGACAAACGCTGGCACAAGCTTCTTTTCGCCCCTGCGGCATCTTGTGAAAGGCATATCATGTTTGCAAAAAAATATTTATTGAGCACATATTTTGTGAATAACTTTTAGCGTTAAGCCATGTGCTTCCGTGACAGCCTATGACACCCTTTACGCGACAGCCGGCTTGGTTAGCTGAAGATTGTCATCGCCATGCGGCCAACAATACTCACGACGTTTCCCATTCGGCTCGATACGACTCGAGTATGCAACTGTCAGGCAAGCAGCCGAAGCAGCGGCTGTTTCAATACATCTTTCGCTCATGCGTGTGCGTGCTGTTGGCGATACATTTCTCACTGATGGTGTTGCACACGGTAACGAGAGATGGTCTGCCCATATAAGAGAGTGTCGATTCAGCCTTGCGCGGGCTGTTGCGAGAAGGATGTACATTTGGAAAGCCTGCTCAGAAGAGAGTCAGTGTCAGCTGCTCTCAGGGGGAAAGAGCATGAACAACTGATGAAAGTTCCGGGGCAGGGAACGAACCCATAACCATCTGCTTATGAAGCAAACGTGTGACCAATAGCGCCACGGGCCCTGGCAACCAGAAGTTGTCCATCAAAATACCGGAAACGCAGCAGCACAGCACCCAGAAGTAACACCCGTCAGGCCAGGTAACGGGCCAGGCAATCCAGCATCTAGCATCGAACCAAATGAAGAAGAGGAGTCCAACGGCGTTCAACTGCAAATCGCGTCCGATCACCACCGGATTGAAAACATCCACCATACCGCTTCATCCCATATGTTCACGGTCTGTCAGAACAACATTCTGGCTCACGACTATACAGATATCACGATCACATGCATGCCATATGCAACGGAAAAGGGTTTCCACACTAGGGTAAAAGATCCTGTAAACAAAACAAAGCAAAGTAAGAATATATACTAAATACAGTGCAAGAACTGCCCCCACTGTAGGAATGACTCAAAACTAACTCAAAACAAGATTGTATGGCCATAAAGTAAGTTACCACACATTTGACTCTGGCATCTCTGCTACGTAGTGCGATTCAGTTGTTTTCATTGTGCTCCGTTTATCTGGTGATTTCATTCGTAAACATCATCTCTAAATTGCTGTTTGCTGCGTAATTCCACCAGTTACCGTCCAAGCTATCCACCACACAAGTCTTGCACCACCAACGCAGGTAGGATCAGTGAATTTTAGTATAAATTCCGAGTAGGCTCGATAGTGGTCACAGATTCCCGCTTACCGCCATTGCCCACAGACTCCCACCTCGCCACTCTCCTCCTACGTTGCTCATGCAACTGTGTAGCGTGTCGATGAGTGTACAAAACATTACCCACTCAGCCTGATCACAATTGCCGTTTTTATATTACCCTTCGCTTCTGTGTTACCAGCTGTGTTCAAATCGGAACAATATACATTACCTGCTGCTGCCCATCTTCTCATTGACAAATCCGAAAAACCCTACAGTGAGCATCGGGCGTAGTCAGCGTGCCTCATCATCATTCGTTGCCCAAACCATTGTCATCCGCCATCAACATCAGCCACACGGGTGAATCGACTCGATATCAACCTGTATCAGCGTCATTGTGTAAGTAGTCCACAGCTTCGATCTTTCTCTGCGATCGCCATTGTATCAGTGTGCTGCTGTACACACATCGATATATCGCCTGTCATCTCCGCCGTGCTGCCAGTTTCCCTGGATTTTCGTCGATTTTTCTACGCTAAGAGCATACCTACCGGTGTTGTAAATTTTGGGCGAAATGGATATCTGCAACAGCTGTGCAATTCACATGTTTGCACCAGAAGTTGTTTGTGGCGACTTTTGCAAAGCAAGTTTTCACTACAAATGTGCTCCGGTAGCGGAAGATTTCTACAGAGAGGTGCACCACTGGATGTGCAAGGAATGACGGGAGATCCTTGCCAACGCCCGTTTCAAAAACACCGTAAAATCGATGAATGCTGCGACCAAATAAATTAACGATGTCTATGCCAAGCTGGTTGACGATCTCAATTCGGAGATTAAGGAGAGTCTGATCACCGAGCTGAGACAAGAGACCCAAAGCGGTTTCAATAAACTATCTCCCGCGGCGCTATCTCCTGCTCCAAATCGGTTTCATTTCAACCGACCAGCTTTGAAGAGAACTCGTGAGCGAGATGCAGTGATTGCTGCGTTGTCCGAACGTCCTCCAAAACTCCTCCGAGGAACTAACCCTTCCACGACCGCAACTGTGGGAGCGGCCGACATCCCGGTGAACAAGTTTTGGTTTCACTTGACCAAAATTTCTCTAAGGTTGCTGGATTACACTCAGGTCGGTTCCACGGGGGAAGTATGGATAGGAGTTTCTGATAAGAGGATAATGGCGCTCGATATTCGCGCACATGCGCTCCCAACAAAGGCAGCCACATACAAAGAAAGACTCTCTAGGCTCAAAACACACTTCTCTACTCTGGGGCAGCAGGGGCATGTGTCCTGGGGTTCAACAAACCCCTCCCCGTTCTGCGAGTCAGTTGGGAGCCTAGGATTCTTTTCAAAGCGAGCCATATCCACACACGTAGTGAGGACTTACTACCATTGGCACTGGGAGGATACGGATTGCTCAAGCGTAGTAAGCCTAGGCGTGGCAGAAGCCCAACAGTGGACACTGTTGGGCTTCTTCAGAAATTCAATACATCCGGAAGCAACTCTGTACAAGCGACATGGCACCGCTTCCAAAGTGTCACAGCCCAGCAAGAAGTGCCACGGGAACGACGCCAGTAAGTTCCTGATTATGATATACTGGTAATGCTTTGTAATTGGTAACTGAGATGGTACACACTTAGGTAACTATGCACAAGTGAGCTGGTAGCGACGGCATTCTATCCTTTAAGTAAGGTCGGGTGACCCTAACCGCCTGACTTGAAACGGTGAATGTGCTAATGTCGGCGCTGTCTTCCGTCCCATAAAACCGTGGCGTGACCTCAACGTACGTTCCTGACCTGTGCCCAGCTTATTCAACTTATTTGGTGGAAGTAGATTCAGATGAATACTCCTGATTAACGCTGATTCGGCTCTAAGCCCATTCCTCATAAGGTCCTGGGCCAATCCTCGGGTGGCCACCCCGCTTGTATAGATAACCACCAGGATCATTGGCGACTACTTCATTTGCAGTGAGGGATAGCGGTTCTAAGGTGTGCCCAACAGAAATGACTACCGAATCCATAACCAACAACAACAACAATTTGATCGACAGTGAAGAGGCAGAGGAAACGGCGTTGAACCCGTTCGCACGAGGAAGACTGGCGAGATCGCTACTACGAGGGGCTGGTGTACCCACCAGCGAGCAGATGGCAGGAGCTTTGACAGGAGAAGCACGAGGCGGTGCAGCACCGGCCTAGGAAGCGCAGATGACCGATGCAGACCTCACACGGGCGCTGAACCGTAACAGGAGCGGACTACCGAAGATGTTGGTAGTTGCCGAACAGCTGGACAAGCTGATCGGCTACACGAGCTAGCGGACTACCATCAGCAAGGACCTGAAACAGGTCCTGAAGCTCCACAAATTGCTGGCTCTGGCCTAGAAGGAGTATGACCTCTTGATCGAAGAGCGGAGTGTGGTTGATGCGAGCAGGAAAGAGCGGTCCACACAAACGGACGAAACAATGCAGCTCGCCGGAGCCGTAGAGGAGAGGTCAAACCGCCCTACGGCACGAGCTGCATGGTCGAAATCTGACTCAAAAAGCATCCGGCAGAGACGGGCCGAAAGCCGAATAGGAAGAAAAGGACGGATAGTTCTAGCAACCAGGCTTCCAAGTCGGTTGTGGAACGTGCAAGGGGCAGGAAAACCAAGACCTAGGAAGCCAACCTTAAGAGAAACCGGGGTCTACTGGACAAAGGGTAGAAGAACCCTTGGATTACGAATGGAAAGTAGAAGTAGTTGAGAAAAGTGAAACCACCTCGCAAGCACGAACGGAGCGACGTGTTGTTCTTTAAAACTGAGGCGAATACAGTTGCTGTGTCAGTCAGTACCGGAGTCAAGTACAAATCGGACAAATACCGCATCTCTCCTGATAACGGGAATTGGGTAGTGGGTAAGGCTAAGCTAGGGCGAACTGTATAACCGGTCGTTCTCCGATCCAGGAAATAATTTCCACGTCACACGAGGACTTCGCAATAGCTAAGATCAATGGGGTGTACTACTGTACTACAGCTGTTACAAATCTGCGCATCCTGCCTAAGAGCTAGGAGGTAGAATGGAGTGAAGTGAGGCTTCACAAAGAGATTTTAAGGCGTGAAATCGAGGTACTTCGATAATCTCTGCCAGGCAGCCAACACGAACTCCTTGAAGCAATGCCTACATGGCCAAAACGAAGGGTGCATCAGCCCCCTGCTCGAACGTTTCCTCGAGATTCTGCAGAAGATCGTGGAGAGGATGTTGCTGTGTCATGATATAAGACCATGGACCCCCGCCTTTATAGCAAACCGACCAAAGCGAGGTCGCTCCGGTGACGAACGACGACGAGCTCATCACAATAGTCACGAAGTCGCATAAATTGAACAAGGCTCCGGTTCGGAACGGTTACCTCAACAGTAGCCATCAAGACGGCCTGACGAATTTCTGGGAAGCCAACCACGTCCTTGGGAGATAAGATCCATATGTCAGCAGGCCCTAAAAAGGGCTTGCTGAGAACTTTGAACCTACGTTGGGTGAGTGCACTGCAATAGCAGAGGATGTGTTCTGATGTTTCTCTCTCCTCGTCACAGAAGCGACAATTTGAGGTTTGGATTCTTGGGGATGATTATCCCAACATGTTCGCAGATCATTACTCTATCTTATCGGATAACTTTGATTTCATTGAGATACTTCGGTCAGTGAAACCAGTAAAACGTTGAATTTCTCACGCAAATAAACGATCGGATGTGGGCACCGGTTGAAAGATCATGCAGCGTTAACTTTGTATGACTCAATTTATGGCAATAGGAAGCAGGTTCGGAATAATGAAAAGATGGTTGACTCTCTTACACTTAGGATTAAATCACAATTTTATTCATTTTAAAACTACTTTGTACATTGAAGAAAATCACTTTAAGGGGCTTTTCTTTCTTCAAATATTGTTGGTAACAAATAAATAAATTAAATAATCAGTAACTTAAAACTACTGTTGCAGCGGAATTTAAGGACGGCGCAGACCGATCATGCTTACCTTTTGTTTCTGCAAATCAATTGAATTGCCAAAATTCTTCTCTATCTCTCTCCAATTATAAATGCGACAAATCTATTACATTTGCTTTGTTTACCCGACCAATTGTTACCCTACCAAATGAATTGTATAAAAGGAATCCCAAATACACATCAAGTTTAGTTTGAACCTGTAAATCAACCCCGTTTCGTTCAGTTTATTTCCCCCCGATTCACATTACCGTAGTTCATCGGCGTTTTTCGGACCTCACGGAACCATATGGTCCTTCGAGCCGGATAGCGAAAGCCTTCGTCGTGAAATCCGCGCAGTGTCGATTTGATTGTGTCGCGTGTGTTGGCCTCGTCACCCGCCAACAGTCTCGGCCTTTAGTGGTACTGCCAAACCGTGACACAGCTATCGAACAGAACTATCTGTGAGAAATAGTGCCCAAGTGAACTAGTGTGAACACCACAATGGAAAAGCTGTTCCGCGAACGGAAATCCCTTGATCCGCGGATCAAACGTGTGTCCGATGTAGTGGCGAACTTGAAGCCAGAAACGGCTGAAGAAACTGAAGTGCAAACAGAACTAGAAGTGCTTGGTGAAATATGGGCCGCGTATTGTACTGTACATAAAAGAATTTTGGACGCGAGTGAAGACGATGCGCTGTACGATGATGCTGTGCAGCAACAATGCCGTTTCGAAAGTGTGTACATTACCCTAAAGAATCGCCTAATGAAGATGTTGAAAGTGGTTAAAGGTCGCGATAGCAGTCAAGAAGAGCGACCCCAGAGTGATGCATTAAATCAGCTAGCACAGCAGCAAGCCGAGCTGCTCCGGTTGATGGCCGGTAGAATGTCTATTGGTGCTAGTGCAACTGCTGCTGTTCCCGATGGTCCTCCTGCCCTCACACCGCTGTCGGATCTGAAACTGCCACGCATGAACTTGCCTGTGTTCAGTGGAGACTATCTCGAGTGGCAATCATTCATTGATCTATTCCGCAGCATGGTAGACCAGAATCCATCGCTGAAGGATAGTCAAAAATTGTATTTCCTAAAGACCAATCTCTCTGGTGAGGCTGCCTCACTGATCTCGCACCTGAAAATTGAAGATGCAAACTACATTCCCGCTTTGCAAAAGCTTCAGTCGCGCTACGACAAACCACTCGAGATAGCTCACAAACACATTGAACGTTTCCTCAACCAGCCAGCTATGACGGCTTCGTCTGCTCAAGGGTTGCGATCTCTGCACGATGTCTCTGATGAGGTTGTTCGTGCTCTTCAAGCCATGCAGAGAGAGGATCGCGATACTTGGCTGCTGTTCATCCTCATCCAGAAGTTGGACCCCGAAACCAAACAATGTTGGTACCAAAAGGTTTCAGATATGCCCGAAGTTGACGTCACCCTCAAAGCGTTCCTCTCGTTCATTGACTCTCGCAGTTTTGCCTTGCAATCTGCACAACCCGTCAAGCCCAGAGCTGTAGCTACCTACAAGCCTCTGATGAAACCTCCGTACAGAGGAGCAACAACGTTCGTCGCCACCAACACACCTCCGAATTGCGACGTTTGTGATAAATCTGCCCATCCGTTATATCAGTGCGGTAGGTTCATCCACATGAGTTCTGAGGAAAGGCTGAGTGCTATTAGAGCTCAAATGTTGTGCCAAAATTGCCTGAAGAAGCACCCCGGTGAGACATGTCGATCGGGAAATTGTCGAAAATGTGGCCATCTCCACCACACTCTGCTGCACTTTGCTCTTGTGCCGCCACTTCTTCCACAATCGCCATCTACCTCGTACGTTGATTCTGCTGGCGATGGTGTGGTCGCTCAATCTTTGATTTCGGCCCTTGATTCCACTGCCAATTTCGATGCGTCCAACACTCTCCTCGCCACAGTGTCCATTAACGTTATGGACAAGCAAGGCCGACCGCACGCTTGTCGTGCCGTGTTAGACTCCGCTTCTCAAGTAAGCTTTATTAGCGAAAGCTTCTGCAACGAACTCGGCCTCGACTTGCTTGAGGCAGACATGGACCTCGAAGGGATATCATCAACTCCTGCGCATGTAGATAAGTGCGTAGAAATCATCATTGCATCCCGATGCTCGGACTTTAGCACCGCAGTCCCGTGCATGGTGCTCGAAAGGATCACCAAAACGCTCCCAGTTAAACAAGCTAACACCAGTGGTTGGCCGATACCAAAGTCTGTAAACTTGGCTGACCCACTTTTCCACCGCCCTGGTAAGATCAGCGTACTGCTTGGAATCGACCTCTTCTTCCAACTTCTTGAGCCTGGAAAAATTTCCCTCGGTTCTGAAAACAATCTTCCCACACTACACAACACTAAACTCGGGTGGGTGGTTGCAGGCCGCTATCGAGAACCTAA
This sequence comes from Aedes albopictus, assembly GCF_035046485.1. Taxonomy (NCBI): domain Eukaryota; kingdom Metazoa; phylum Arthropoda; class Insecta; order Diptera; family Culicidae; genus Aedes; species Aedes albopictus. The sequence continues at coordinate 312,427,625 of NC_085138.1, read as the reverse complement.
CATATCTCCATGTGCAACTGTATCAACATGCTTGTTGACCACCTCTGAGAGCCTTGATGCACAATTGCGTCGATTCTGGGAATTGGAGGAATATGCCATACCTGTGAACCATCTCAGCGAAGAGGAAAGGCAATGCGAAGACCATTTCCATAAACACACCGTTCGAAATGGCGCAGGGAAATTTACAGTACGACTACCGTTCCTACACCCTCCGAGTCAACTAGGCGACTCAAGGCAAATGGCGGAAAAACGGCTGAGTCACATGGAGCGAAAACTGGAAAGAAATCCTAAAATGAAACGGGAATACCATTCCTTTCTTCGAGAGTACTGTGACCTAGGGCATATGACACTCGCTGTTGGACCAGCACCAAAGGGTTCCGTCTACTTACCCCATCATTGTGTGGTTAAAGAAGCCAGTTTTACAACGAAATGCAGGGTCGTTTTTGATGCCTCAGCGAAGACCACCAGCGGAAAATCACTAAACGATGTGCTCATGGCTGGACCAGTACTTCAGGATTCGATCGTTAACATTCTTCTGCGATTTCGATTCCCAGCAATCGTGGTCACGGGCGATATAAAGCAAATGTATCGTATGGTGGATATTCACGAAGCTGATCGCGACTTCCAGCGAATTCTCTGGCGGTGGTCGAAGGATGCGTCAATTGACGAATATCGCCTGAATACAGTCACATATGGGACAAAGAGCGCCTCGTACCTTGCAACGAAGTGCCTGCAGCAAACTCTAGAGTCACACAAGGAGCAGTATCCGACGGCGGTTGAAAAGGCAGAAAAGGGCACTTATGTGGACGACGTGTTAACCGGCGCGGACACCGAGGAAGAAGCAATTCTACTGCGCCAGCAACTCACCACAATATTCGCCGCCGGTGGTTTCCACCTGCGGAAATGGGCTTCAAACAGCTCAGAAGTTCTAAGCGGTGTACCTGAAGAAGATCGAGAAGTGGAAGTACCAATCGAACTCAACGACACCCGCACCGTAAAGGCCCTCGGCATCCGCTGGCAGCCGTGCAGCGACGAGTTGCAGTTTACCTACTCACCTATCAAGATCTCTCAGCCCACAAAACGTAGCATTCTTTCGCAAATCGCCAGCATCTTTGACCCGCTGGGACTACTAGCTCCAATTATTGTCAAAGCGAAACTAATCATGCAACAGTTGTGGGAGCTGAGGGTGGACTGGGATGAAATTCTCCCCGGTGAGTTTGTTCAAATTTGGTTGTCTTTCGTACAAAATCTCTCCGATATCGAATACTTCCAGGTACCTCGTCGAGTGATCGGCATTCGAAGCACATCCCGCGTCTGTCTGCACGGCTACAGTGATGCATCCGAGCGAGCCATGGGTGCCTGCGTGTATATTCGAGCTGCAGACGAACACGGCAACACGTCATCGCATCTGTTGTGTGCAAAATCTAAAACTGCCCCCATCGGCAATGGACGGACAACGTTGCCACGATTGGAGCTGTGTGCGGCAGTGATTCTAGCACGAATGATGGCGAATGTTATGGCAGTGATCTCATTGCCAATCAACGAAGTTCAGGCGTTTTCGGATTCGACGGTGGCCCTAGCGTGGATTTATGGTGGTGCGTCACGTTGGAAGACGTTCGTTGCCAATCGGGTAGCGGAGATCACCACACATCTACCAGCTGTTAATTGGAAACATGTTGACACACACAACAATCCTGCTGATTTGATATCACGTGGTGCTCAACCTGAACAGATCATCAATAATCCTCTCTGGTGGAACGGTCCCGAGTGGACATCTGATAGCACTCATCATTCGCACTCATTCTCTGTTCCCGACATCAACCACCAGCGGCAAGTGGAAAGAGAAACACGTCCCGTGGCAGTGGCGTACCTGGCAGTGTATGAAAACCCATTTCTTGATGCGATGATAGCCAGATACTACCCAAATCTCCAACTACTACTGCGTGTTACGGCTCGAATGCTACGCTTCTCGCAGCGAGAGTCGCGAGCAACAAGACGGTTAACTCCACGAGAAATTGACCATGCCATGCAGATCTATTTGCGACATGTTCAGAGCCAGCACTACGGTAAGGAGGTCGCTCAGTTGGAACAAAGTCGAGAGGTGAATCGTGGAAGCTCGCTCCATCAACTGAAACCGTTTTTGGATAAAAGTCACCTTCTCAGGGTGGGCGGCAGGCTGCAGCTGTCGGAACTCAACTACGATACGAAGCACCCGATCTTGCTGCCTCACCACTCGTCATTCACTTCGCTTATACTCAACAACGAACACCACGAGCAGCTGCACTGTGGTCCACAATCTTTGCTGGCTGCGGTGCGAAGAAAATTTTGGATTGTACGTGGAACGAGTGCTGCCCGTAAGGTATGTCGAGCTTGCATCAAGTGTAGTCGGGCACGACCAGCACCGTTACATCAATTGATGGGTCAGCTACCTGCGGACCGAGTGAATCCAAACCCTCCGTTCTCGATTACCGGCATCGATTATGCCGGACCGATCAACATCGTAAATCGACGGACTCGTGGTGCTGTCCCCAGCAAAGGCTACATTGCACTCTTCGTCTGCTTCACTACGAGAGCCGTACATCTAGAGGCAGTCTCGGATCTCAGCTCATCTGCATTCATTGCCGCCTTCACTCGATTCTGTAGCCGTTACGGTTTGCCGAACAAGGTCTATTCTGACAACGCAACCAATCTTCGCGGAGCAGCCAGGAAATTTCGTGAGATCTACGAACAGATAAATACAACTACAGGTGCAGATTGTGTCGTAGACTTTCTCGCTAATAAGGGAATCGAGTGGATGTTCATCCCAGCTAGGTCGCCTCATCACGGCGGGTTGTGGGAGGCAGGGATAAAGGTGGCGAAGAGCTTCTTGAGCAAATTCGGAGATGATACTCGCTTCACTTTCGAAGAGCTGAGCACGGTTCTCGCACATATAGCCGCTTGTATGAATTCTCGGCCGATTACTGCGCTCTCAGATGACCCCAACGATTCCGCGCCTCTCACGCCAGCGCATTTTCTCATCGGTCGGCCACTAAACACTGTACCTGAGCTCAACCAGTTGGAACGCCGCGTCGGATCCCTAAACAGGTGGGAATACGTTCAACGGGTCGCCCAAGAATTTCGAGTTAGGTGGCAAAGTGAGTACGTGCTATCTCTTCAGCGCATGACAAAGTGGCAGCGTTCAACACCGAATATTGTAGTTGGAGACTTCGTATTGCTGATTATGGACAACGAGAAACCCAAGCAATGGCCCATGGGCCGTGTCGTCGAGGTCTTTCCAGGACAGGACGGCCATACCAGGGTAGTTTCTGTCAAGACCGCAAACGGTACTACCCGACGAGATGTTCGGCGGATCCAGAGAATTCCTTTGGAAGACGACGAGTATGTTTCTGGTCGTAATGGAGCTGAAATTCCCAGAGGTAATTTGGTGGGCGGCTAATGTTGCAGCGGAATTTAAGGACGGCGCAGACCGATCATGCTTACCTTTTGTTTCTGCAAATCAATTGAATTGCCAAAATTCTTCTCTATCTCTCTCCAATTATAAATGCGACAAATCTATTACATTTGCTTTGTTTACCCGACCAATTGTTACCCTACCAAATGAATTGTATAAAAGGAATCCCAAATACACATCAAGTTTAGTTTGAACCTGTAAATCAACCCCGTTTCGTTCAGTTTATTTCCCCCCGATTCACATTACCGTAGTTCATCGGCGTTTTTCGGACCTCACGGAACCAACTACTAAACTCCTTCTTTTCATTTATCGAACACACGCTACTCTTTAAAAGTACATTAAACGTATTGCAACAATGAAAATGTGCCTATTTAGTAAAGCGTCGTCTATGTCATCTCGAATTTATCATAATCTATGAAGATTGAAAACAAAATGTTAATATCTTAAACGAATGACGGATGATGTAGTTCAGATTTTATCTATAAACTAAGTCTACCTAATAGGAAGCAATCAGTGAAGAACTAGATTTGTAGAAATGAGCTGAATTGTTGTATAGTGAGAACATCAACTCTCCGTTTCTGCAAGGAAATCGTGCAAAAAGCGTGGGTAATTTGATTCCTTGTGTAATTTGAAGCTGATTGAGCGAAACATTGGAAAACTGTGTTGTTGTTTTCTCCATTACTTATCTCTTAAACAGCATAGTTTTCCAAAATTAGCTCAAACAGCATCAAATAAGACAAGGAATCATAATACCCACGCTTTTCATACCATTTTCTAACAGAAACGGAGAGTTCACCTTCTCATCATACCAAAATTCAGCTCATTAGTACAAATCTAGTACTTCACCGATCGCACCCTATTGTAATGTTATGTACAAATTGAGGTTCTACAACATTTCTCAAGACCTCCTCAATGCTAATCAAGCCTGTAAAATATGTTTATGCCAATAAATTGCTACTCTCTAATGGCAATAAGCCATGAAGCAAAGAACTTATTTGATAAACATCTTCTCCATTCAACCTACTAGCACAATCATGATGCTTAAACATTCCTCCAAGCAGTGTGGTCAAATTGATGTCATGCTCTACAGTCGAATCTTCCGTGATATCTTCCCGCAAAGCTGTCAACCTTTCTTGAAGCAATTGAAACTCCTCTTCCGAAGAATGCCTTCTACTTATAAATTCGGCAATGTCGTCCTCCAAGTCACTCAAAATTGGCTGGGCCCAGTTCACATCTTTTGCTGGCTTTTTCGACATCACCTGCTTCAAGTCGCCTAATCTAAGTCTGAGGTCTTCTTTGCAGCACACCTCATCTTCCACTGGTTTAATTGGCTCCAGATCGCCCCTGAAGACCACATTCTTCAGGAAGTTCAATCCCGACTTCAAGTTCCGTAAAGCAGCCGGAGCGATCCGGGCAAGCAGCAACCAACCATCAACCATATCAAATACTCTCAGGCTCTGGATCGGTGTGTAGATGAAGGTGGTCTCTTGCCCGTCGCAGACGACAGAAGGCCGATCGTGCCACGTAAGTGGTAAACATTTGCTAAACAAGTCCTGTCCGAATACCTCCGGATTGTCGAAAGTGGCAGATTTTGAGAAAACATTCACGATAGATTCACGCTGCGGGCAAATGATCTGATTGCCTTCACTATCGGGAGCGTAGCATAGCTTCTGAATGGATTGGTCCCGCAATTCGTTTTGGGATTGTTGGAATGACTTAGCGAAGGACAAAGAATTGCTCGATTCTGTTTCTAAATGATCAGATTGATAGAAGAATGAACTGAAAAGCTCTGATGTGGTTTCGAAGAGATCATTCAAGAAGCTTGATAAGCTGGGAGTCGCAGCTGAACTTGCGGCAGTGTATACTGACCGTTTTCGTCTAACAGGTTTCGTTAACGTTCCATTGGGATGGTTGGTGAAGAAGTATTGATACTTTTTGAACATTAAACCTGCCATGGATGGCATTGCAATGGCTGCATAACCGATGCGCTGATATGGCATGAAAAATGTTTTATGTGCCATCAAAAAATCTTTGGGTATCTTGGCTAAATCGGCTTTTACTGTGGTCTTCAAAATATGTTTGCTAACAGATTGACCATTTTTATACCAGGTTAGAATAATGGTATCTTTCACACGTCGTAAAGTGAAGGCCTTAGAAGGTATGTTTGCTCTATGCCAAGGCATCTTCATCATTCGAGGTTGCACCACGTTGTAAACCTTCGCAGCTCCATGTTTGGCAGTTCCAGATGTGCCCATGAAGATGGTAGACGCACCTTCAATCATACCGAACCAAGTCCGTGGACTCTTCCAGTCCCACTGGGAAATTTGGAAGTTGAACTGGTTCGCCATAGCACCACCAAGATACACAAATAACAGGAAACCACCGAACATAAGCGTAGCATAAATCGTTCTCACAAGATTCGTAGTTATCGACATGAAACTTCTTGTGATTCCCACAAAACCTGACGGAAAGCTCACAGCAATGGATGCTCCCGTAAGAAGTCCGTTCCACACGGCAGGTGAAGTCCAGTCCCACTTGGCCGGGTTCCACTGATTTGATGCGGCAGCTGCTCCCAGGAAAGCACCAGCCACCGAAATCACTCCCGTCGCTAATGCTCCAGCAATCATGGATCCTCCGAACATGGCAGTGAAGTAGCTGAACGTTGCTGCTCCACCGTAAACGGCGAATGCCCCCATGATAGCACCAGCAAATAGACCAATCCACGTCTTCTTATCACCCCAGGCCCACTTGGCGGGATTCCAGCTGTTGTTGGCGGAGGCAGCTCCCAGATAGGCACCCACAATTGCGCCAACGATCATCAAAACAAGGGTTACTGCAATCTGACCATCCGGATCGATCTGTGAAACTGGGGAATTTCCTGCGTATTTGTAAGGGCTGGCGTACTGCTCCATCGGATCCATTTGGAAGAATCGTCCAATATCCGGATCGTAAAGACGAGCATGATAGTTGTAGAGGCCTGTTTCTTCGTCCAACTCCTGACCGGTGTAACGGAAGGCTATGTGAGCCTCGGGGTTGGATCCGTACTTGCGGATAGTCTGACCGTACGGGAGGTAGTCGTATGCTGCAACGACCTTTCCGTTGTTGATGACCAATCGAGTGGATCCCTCGTGATCCAAAAGGACGTTATAGTATTTGTTATTGCGGAAGAATCCCAGAAGACCTAGAGGCCCATGAATGTATGCTGTTACCGTATTTATAGGTTTGTTCGTATCCTTCGGGTTGGGGTATTCCTGCTTGTATTCTACCAAGACGTTACCCTTGTTATCCCGAACGTAGTAGTTTACTGAAATGATATCGTTGTCTTTGTTGCGTACACGCTTCAATGTTCGTTCACCACGGAAATCGTAACCAAACTCCAGAATACGAGACTTGTTGCTCATTTCGATTCGAGAAACACGCTGAGTCAACGGATCGTACTCTATCTTGTCGATATTCTTGTGAAGCGCTTTGACCACGTTGCCTTCATCGTCATGTACTATCTGCCTTTCTTGTTGTTTGATGCCTTCTTTTATCGACTCTATTTGATTCTTCCGGGATTTGTACTTCAATTCAAACCGTTTGAATCCTGTGTAGAAAACGCCATGATTTCCATTCGGATCGATTGAAAATGATTCCACGTCTCCCGGTGAATTGCCCAATACTGAAGCAAGAGTATTCTTCAGGATACCAAGAACATTCTTCCTCACTGAGTCTGGGAGTGATCGGATAACCTGCTTCAAATTTAGTTTATCAAATGCTGGTTGATATTCTCTCTTACACTTGCCTTCCTCTGTTTTATCCCCATTCGCCCATGACGAACAGATAGTAGAGTCAGCTCTATTTCCCAGTAAAGAATCCAGTTTCGGCTTATGAATGACAGACCCTACGAATCCAGCTGACAACTGCTGCGATCCTTCAAACACTGCTCTCGTTCCTTCCACCTTGTTGATGCTACCTCTCAAACTATCCCAGAATTTCTTCAACTCCTGGTCTGAGCTGAACCCTGCTTTAGCAAAAGACGCCTTCGACAGAGGAACAACCAAGTTATCCTTCTCCAGACCAACGAAACTTTTTGCAGCAATCAACTCTCCATGGCTACCGTAGTCGTACGCATGTCCGTAATGCTCAGGATAACCCTGCTCCAGCATTCTCTCCGAAATGTGTCGCCAGTTCGAAGGAGTTGCACATTTCAGTGGTATTCTCGTTTCCAAATCGGGGTAGAAAGTCTTCACCGGGCGGCCACTCGTATCGATGTAACCCAGGTTGAACAACGCGTCGAAACAAGATTCTGCGGTGTTGAAATCGATTCCACCGGAAACGAACGCCCTCGCTGTCAGCGGGATCAAATTTTGATCGCACTTCTCATGCCAACTGGCTTTGAACTCGGTTCGAAGAATGCTGCCGTCTCCGGTAGGTTCGCATCCATAGCCCTTCTCCGTGTAATACAGTTTTTCGGTGAGGAAGTCATTGGCGATCTCCACCAAATATCCAGGGGCCACGTACTTGTAACTTTGATCGAACTTATTGTCTCCGTATTTATGTGATATCTTGGTTACCTTCCCTTCCGCGTCGTGATCTATACCAGCTATTGGAATAAAATCAATCTGGCCGTTGCTCTTCTCATCAACCCTTGCAACTTCTACAATTTCTCCTCTAAGGTTGTGCTTGTATTTCAGAATCAACTGCTTCCCATCCACACCAAACGGATACTGTATTCCACTAACCTTATCGTTCTCCTGTAAGTACTCAATTGACAATGTTTCGTTTGTCGTCGGACTGATGTAACTCTTCCGAATAACGTTGCTCTCTTCATCGAAGTACAACACCTCACTGAACAAGACTTCCTTGTTCTGCTTGACCGTACGTTGAATTCGCCCTCTAAGGGAAGGCTCCGATTCAGTTTCTCCATAATCCAAGTACACTGCCTGATCCCGTTGTGGTATGGCTTGGTGAGATTTCGTTGTCTCCTTAACCTGCTGCTCCGTGGTAGGATTAGCAGGAACTTGTCCGGCTTCGCAAACCCTTCCGAAAATGTTGTACACGAAATACACAATCTTATCTGCCTTTTTGTTCTCCGCATAGTGGATCTGGTAGCGGAGTTGATTGTACTCGTTGTAGATGAACTCCACCCGACCGCCGTCGGGAGTTTCTTTGGAAGTGATAAGTTCCCCAGTGGAATCGTACTTGGAGTTAACCGCCCAAGGGGAGACAACAACTTGTTTTTCCGGTTGGTAGTTTCCGGATTTCGATTGTTCGTTGTAGTAGCTTGGTGGTAGCATTTGGATCTGATTTCCGTGCTCGTCGTAGACATATGTGGTAAGAATGTTATTATAGTCCTTGACCTGGGTGTACTCCGCGACCTTCTTGTTCCTACGGTTGTAGACCACCACATGTTTCTTCCCATTGGGCGACTTCTCTTCCTCTTGGCGAAAGCCCTCACTTCTCGGGTAGTGTTTTTGAATAAAGGGAAGATCGGACGCGATTGCGTACTGGTGAGCAAAATCTCCTTTCACGGAGTTCTTGACACCAGGCTGTCCAATTTTTTGACGGATATCCAAAGGATTATTATAATACATGGTTTGTGAATATGGGTAACCTGCATACATGTTCCTGGTCGCATCTACGTGACCCTGCATTGGACCTGCTTTCAAAAAGTAATTTCCACTCAAAGGATTATCGTTTGTAACAAAGTCTTCGTGGTACTGCAGTGCTCTGAATGTGGTCGAACGATCCTCCAAAGACTTTTGGACCCAAACTGTCTCAGCCACCTTTCGTCCAATAACGTCGTACATCATTTGACGAATTAGAATGTTGTTAGAATCTAGCATGATTATTTCCTGCAATGGCTTCGAGTCTCGGTTCATGTAGGACACTTGAATCTCCGCGTCCTCCATAACGATCAGGTCTTTGATTCCTACAGAGCCACTGGCCTGTAAAGAAACAACTTCGTTGTTAAACTTCGGGTTGCTTTCCTGCACTTCCATCGCGAGATGGCCGTCCACCCAAATACTTGTCAGATTAGGAGTGGCAAACACAATCAGTTCAGCGTGGCTTGACGGAGTTGAATACTGTGATTTATATTGAACTGCATTGGGCTTCACCGTTACAGAGGCCTTACCAATGGTCAACGTAAGCTGTGTATTCCCGCTCATGCTGTACACAAACCGAACGCAAACAGATTCAGAAGTAAATTTGTGGTTAAAAGAGAGTGTTCCTTGTATAATCGCTTGGTAAGGTTCAACGGTCGTGCTGCCGCTAATTTGCCAACGTTTTTCCATTGTGTACGGAGAAAACGATTCCAGCCAGCTCTGCTTGGCACGAATTTGAACTCTAGAGCTGTTGCCCCCTTCGCGTTTCTTCTCATCCTTCTTGATTCCAACACGCTTGGAATAGCTGGCCAGATACTTGATATTCCCGGATTCGTCAATTTCTGCTATTCGACGGTTGTACGCATCAAACAAGCGTCGGGAAACAAAACCATTAGTCTGGATTGTTGCCGTTCGCTGACCGATGCGCGAGTCGTACACACTTCCTTCAAAATTGTAGTTCACCGGCGACAGTCGCACGTGATCTACATGAAGTTCTTCATTACCTGTTGGCTTGACGGAGATTTTGAAATTCACACGTTTTACTGTGGTTGATTCAGGAACAGCGGTGTCTTTGGTGTCTGCTTCAACGTAAATCCATTCGTCAATGGTTTGCTTGATTGTTGCCTGGACCGGTTTGTTGTCTATGTAGAGCGTAAGTAGACTTGTTTTGCTACCAACAACCGAATCCTGAGTCGTCCTTATCCAAGTACTGGCGATGAAATGGTCGTAGTACGGCGTATTTGGGAACTCTGCTATCAGCTCCTGACCCTTGTTCAAAAGAAGGAAATTTCTTCCAGTGGCTGAAAATTCATTCCGGCGGATGTTAGTATCGGGTATTGGTCGTCGGTTAACTGTCCAGCCGACCATGTCTTCGTAATCTTCGAACCCTAAGAATTGGACCATGTTTTGGTTGGCACTGTAGGGAGTGGTCTTCAACAGGGGATGAAATCCGCTTTTATCAGTGATGGTTTGCTCTGCGTCCATCTGTGGTCGATCCCGTTGCTTACCTTCCTCTTGTTGCATTTCGTTCATTCGCTTAACGTACTCGGGGTCGAACACTTGGTTGTCTGCAGTCATTACTTGTACAATCTGTTGGTTTGCTTGAAGGTCGTTTGTTTCTTTGTAGTAACCTGTGACTGCTTTGTCTCCACCTGGGACAACAATTGCTGTTTTGAATGCAACATCATTCATCGATATCACAGGATCGTCGTACTCGTAATTGATCTGGTAGTTATCGAACGGCGTTGTCAGCTTCTCCTCTGATACAACATGTGCGAATATTTTGTTGTTCTTATTCAAACTTTTCAAGGGTCTGACAATGGTTTTCTGGTCGGACATTCGTGTTGTGACCATCACTGCATGGCTGGAAGATCCGTGAAGAATTTCATTATTGTAATCAATTGAATCCTCCCAACCTCGGCTATTAATCTTCAACGGAAGCACTTTGATATTGTTTTGCTTCTGTGTAACCAAATAGTACGGATACTTGATGGAAACATTTTGGGCCGCGTTGGTTTGCAAACTGACGCAGTTCTCCGTGCGATCCAGCTCGGTCTTAGTACAAAGCTTGATCTCATCACCGTCGGAGTCTTTCTTGAAATTGGAAAACGCTCCTAATGGAATTTTGAATTTTGTCAGCTTTAAAGTATCTCGGTCCAGTGGCTGCGAACCGAATTTCCCATTGTCGTGGAAAATCTGCTGATCGTTGACAATGATTCCGTCGTGGTTGACTTGCATCATGTACTTTTCGAAATCCAAAGGTATCTTCATGCGTCGTTCATATTGTGGTATGAGTTGCTCATTCTCACTTGAGGGTTTGGTAGGCTTGCCATTTTTATCAGTAGCCTCAATGAACTTCAGCTTGAACTTTTCGCCGGGCTTCTGAAACTCGAAACGATACTTGTCCAGATCGTTGGTGTTCTTGGTTTTTTGTTCATCTAATACGTCCAAGGTAAGATTGAACTTCGAAATGTCCCCGCCCTGGAGTTCAATTGCAGATCTGCTGGACACGCTATAATCGGGTTTCAAGAGATACAGGAATACCTTGACGGTGATCTTCCCGGACTGGCTCAACTTGATTGTTCTGATAGCCACTACATTGTTGTACAGCACCAACCCATTGTCATTAAGAGACTCCTTAAGATCGCGCTTATAGTCCTCAACCTCCTTCTTAGATTCTGCTTGTTCCTCAGGATATGTTCCTTGAATATCTATGTACTGGAAGAATGTTTCGACGTCCGAAATTGTCGGTTTGCTTTTTGCATCGCTCAACGTTGTTTGCCGAGGATTTCCTAAGGCATCCCATCGTATCAATGACAAGTCGTCCTTACAGTAGACAGCCCCTCTGTTGATCAGAGTCAGTGCATCCACATCGGCTATGTCCTTCGACGTATAGGTCCATTCTTTGCTTCCAGTCTTTTTGTACTCAAAGTGAACCTTTTTCGAGTGATAGTACACAAATGAATCCTCTTGGAAGTCGTACTTGAACTTTTTGTCTTCTGAAACCCTTGAATTTCCATTCATGGCATCTAGTTTCCAAGAATCATCATCCCCCTTGTTAATAATGTAGATCTTGTTGTGTATTTTATCGTCCTTTTCGGCATATCTGACGACCATTGCAATATAGTTATGCATCATAAATGGGCTATAGGATTTGATTTTGAAGCTCTTGTAGCTGATTATTCGAATGCTTTGATTCTTAATGAAGAAGTTTCTGCCTGCAGAATCTTTCAATCTTATGGAAAGTTCCTTTTCGCCAGCAGTTTTCTCGATTTCAAGGGAATATTCATTACCCGTGTATAAATCAGCCATTTTCTCGATCTCTTGCACAAATCGATCGGTTGAAATTGGCTGTTTGGTGTACTTGTAATCTATCAATGATTTTGAAGGCAACCGGATCTGCTGAACTCTTGGCTTTAGCTTGTCGTCCTTGTAGTACTCAAAACCTAAAACAGGATCGCTGTCACCCTCTTGATAAATGCTTTGCAAGTAAAATAGACTATCAATTTTTGTGCTCTTTAGTGTCAATACTTGTGCGGTGCTTGGACTATTAATTTCTACTTTTTCCAGTAACTTATTGTTAATAAACTTATGTTCCTTCACCAACCCAGATTCTACCTGTTTACCTAATCCTTCAATATTTTTATAACTAAACTTAATACTCGTTTTATCACTATCATCGCTTATGCTAAGTAGGTGCATTGTATTCGTGCTAGGATCAAGTGGAGTGTACGTGTACTTAATTTTAAGTTCTCTGTATTTCACACTGTTAATTTCTACCAAATTCCACTGAACGCTGTGCATAGTTTTTTGGTCGAACTTTGCTGAAGGTCCATACCAATCATTCCACCCTGGAACACTCACAGCTCCCTGGTTTTTGATTCCATATACATACCGGATCTTACCATCACTAATTTCCCACTTATCCTCCTGCGCCGTATAAACAATGGTTGCGTCTTGGTTTCCAGCTATGAAGAATGAGATTTTACCATTAGTAGCAGGGTTCGTCCAATTTCGCTGCAATTTGATCTTCATCTGATCCTTCACCAAGTAGTAATCCTGTTTATCTTCAAACACCGTATTCCCATGATCGAGCACAATACAATCTCGCCCAAACGTCCAGTGTCGGCCAAGAACACTCATCTCCTCGCTATCTGTTTCGTCATAATACACCATCAGCTTGATCGGTAGTCCCATGCGATCCTGAAGATCCACCAATGGAAACGAAAACCGAACTTTTCCCGTCAATTTGTCAACGATGTTCTTGAAACTGGCCTCATCGAGACTATCTCTTAACCAACGAACGGGTTTTCCAACTGCTCCACTGCGAACGGTTACCTTTGTGCTCTTCGTTGCTTTAAAAGGCTTTTCTGGCGTTTGGGAAGGCATTTTTTGTTCCAGCTTCGGTTCACTCACGTCCACTGCTTCCAAGGTCAGCATACACAGTTCACCATTATAAACACCGAAAACTTTGATCTCGTTTCCTGTCTTCGTCGCACCATCAGCCACTACTGCATGTTTCACATCCTGCGTTCCCTCGACCACGTAGTTCTTGCACTTGTCCGTAACTGGCATATATTCAATTCCCCTTGGACCAGTTCCAATCAAAGCTTCTTCATTTCCACCGACGCTCATCAACGTCACGGTGTCCACAAACCACTGATTCCATCCTCCGAAGGACGAGAAATATGGACAAAAGTACTTGAAAACAGACGACGATCCTTGCACGGAATACACGTTCAGTCCTTGCGGTGAAATATGCAGAAGTTCATTGTTCTTAGTAAGTAGAATCTTCTCCGCATTCACTGGCACTTTCAAATCTATTTTCTGCTTCGGTTGTAATCCTTTTGCATCCAACTTATAAAGCATCGACTTGACTGCATTATTCACTGCCACGTACATCACTGATCCATCCTGCTGTTCAACCGGAAGAACTCCTCCCGTCGCCACCATCACACCATTTCCCATCCCCAGCGATACCTTCCCCTTTCCGGCACTTATCCCAAATGAGTTCAACTCCTTCAGATCATCCAAACCAACGGCAAAATCCTTCCCACCACTCTTCACCAAAACAATCGTCGAATTTCCCCCACTATAATCCTCACCCGCCAGTTCTTCACCTCGTCCACCCAAACTTCTCGGAGGATCATCCTCCGAGAACCCCAGCCCCTCCTTCCGTACTCCCAACACCATCGGTTTGCCTCCGGCCCCGGCCACCACGGTCCACGGTCGCTGCGGA